>NC_069712.1:31601817-31614317 GCF_027358585.1 Pangasianodon hypophthalmus
TGGCCATAAGGATTTGTGCTGATTCAACTGCAAGAGCATTAGTGAAGTCAGGCACTATGCCATAGTGCGTAGTCAGCATTCCAGTTCATCCCAAAGGTGATCAGCGGTGTTGAGGTCAGGGCTCTGTGCAGGACACTCGAGTTCTTCCACTCCAGCCTTGGCAAACCCTGTCTTCATGAAGCTTGCTTTGTTCACAGGGGCATTGTCCTGCTGGAACAGGTTTGGGCCTCTTGATTCCAGTGAAGGAAACTTATCTAGCTACAGCTAGATTATTGGGTGCTTCTAACTCCGTGGCAACAGTTTGAGGAAGGAGTGACCATGCTTGTGACCATATAGCGTATGTTCTATCATTGCGTTAGGTGAGTGCAGAGGTTTAGGTTTAGGAATCATAACTTGGGCTGGGAATGATTCTGGAATCATTTTAAGATTTTGAGAAAGCATCAACAATGTTTAGGGAAAAAGAAGTTAAAAAAAAAAGGAAATCCAGTTTTCAAGCTTTGGGGAAAAGAAAGAAAAATGTAATTTTGTTTCAAAAGAGATTTGGAAATTTGTTATATGCTTTATATATAATAGAAGAGCCAAAAAAATAATAATAAGATCAGGGTTATCTTTGCATTAATTATCTGCATTTATAATTGTCAGTGGAAGTTTGTCACAAGGATAGTAGGACAACCGTGTGTGTGTGTGTGTGTGTGTGTGTGTGACTTCCCATGTGAAGTCCATCCTGTCTTGTGCATTATTGTGGTCCAGCTGCTCTAGCGGGACTGAAAGCCTGCAGCTACAGCTTTTAATTAATGATGTGTGAGCCTCGGCTTCAGTCTCCACAAGGAGCACAGTTAGAGGGTTCAATGTCTACGCTGGGAGAACAAAATAGAACATTACACAACATGTGAGAGGCTTTTTTTTCCCCATTTTGGTTCCTCCACATTCCCTATATGTTCACTTTTTAAACATTTTTCTAATTTGAGCACATACATTTTCTGTGCTAGATTTTTTTTTTTTTTAGTTTGCTCAAATGGAACAAATTCATGGTTGTAAACATTATAATGAAACCCACTGAGACTATAACCTGTGTTATCCACCCACACACTAACTGAGAGATGAGTGTAAAACCTGAAGCCCAGTGTTTTAACGTATGCCAAAAGCATATCGTACTGAAACACCAGTCATCATGACTGTTTAACTCCTCGGTCAAAATATCTTCAAATCCTGATATTCCTTCCATTTTTCTTTTTAAAGCAGCTAGTGATTTTTTTCTTTTGTTTCTCAGGGTCAGACAATCCATTCAAAAGCACTTTTGAAGAAGATGTGCATAATTTTAAGTGATGAACATGTTTGCATAAGAATTCATTCATTCTTCCATTCATATTTAGTATTTGCTTTATCCTGGCCAAGGTCATGGTGGATCCAGAACCTATCCCGGCAACCCTGGGAACAAGGTGAGAGAATTCACCCCAGATAAGACGCCAGTTCATCACAGGGGAACTGCCTACCTGCATGATTTTGGACTTTGAGAGGAAACTGGAGAACCTAGAGGAAACCGATGCGAACAAGGGAAGAATATGGAAAACTCTGCATAGACCTGAGCTTGTGATCGAACCCGGGACCCTGGAGCTGTGAGGTTGGCTATGTGCTGCCCCAAATGATCTTACTATGCCTGAGGACATGCAGTTTGCTTTCTCTGTGGAATTAGTGTTCGGGTAAGTGCTTAGGAAGGCGATTGGTCTTGTTCAGACTGCAAGGGGAAGTTCATTCCACCAGCTGGGTACCAGAACAGAAATGAGCCCGGATAGTGGGTCAAGTCGACACATGCTAGAGGCTCAGAGGGAACATGGTGCAGGACGGGGTGTGATCACTGCCTTCATGTATAAGGGGGTCCATTTTTATCTTTGTAGGCAAGCATCAGTGTCTGAATCTGCATAGAGCCAGTGGAGGGAACACATCAGTTGGGTGACATGGTAGAACTTGTCTTACCTACTTAACTTAAAGTCTTACCCCTAAAACTGATCCAGAAAGCAGCTGTAATTTGATACCCAAAGGAAGACCAGGGGAAGAGATGACGTGAGTCTAAACAAGCACCTGAGTGGCCTTGGTGGAGAGAAAAGCCTGGATTCTCCTGATGTAAAGGAGAAACCCACATGTTTGACACAACGTGATGACAGAATGATGGTTCATTTATCCAGAACTACCCCGAGGTTGCGTCAAGTGGCGCGATCCGAGACTTCTCCAGAGAGATCATAAGATCTTGATCTGGGGATGCATCTCCAGGGATATACAGCAGCTCAATCTATATTTAGTCACAAATGATGAGCTGCCATCCGTGACGAGATGTCTGACAGGCATGCTGAGATATGAGCTGAAACGTGAGTGTGTGAAGGAGGTAAGAAGAGAATGAGATGAGTGTCGTCAGCATACCAGGAGAATTTAAAAAAAAAAAACCCTGAGGTTATTATCTTATTAGTTGATATGACTTCTTTGTCATTTGATTCCCAATGAAGAAGTGCAAGCTCAGATCACTACACCAGCAAGGAGCTTTTTTCTAAAAAAAAAAAAAAAAAAAAAAAAAGATACTCCTTTTAGGTATGTAGGTTAAAAGTGATGTGTCTCGGATAAACTGTATCCGGCGAAGATAATGACCTGATTTTCAATATCAGACGCGATGTCGTCTCACAGTTCCACGATTTGATTCTGAGCTTGGGGGACTGTCTGTATGGAGTCTTGCAAGAGTTCTTCATCTCTGTGGGTTTCTTCTGAGTTCTCCAGTTTCCTCCAACCTCTGCAAAAACATGCAAGTAGGTGGACTGGCTGCTCTACATTGCCCCTAGGTTAGAATGCGTTTGTGAATGAGTGCATGCTTGGACCCCTGAGATGCACTGGGATCCCATCCAGGGTGCATTCCCGGTTCCTGCCTAGCGTTCCCGGGATAGGCTCCGGATCCACCATGACTGGAATAAAGCTGTTAATGAAAATGAATGAATAAGTTACGCAGCTAAAGTATTTGTCTCTTTAATCGTTTTCACAACATGTAAGCAACTGACATATGAGCAGATGTTATGGGAGAGATTGTTGCATCCTAATAAGCGAATTGGTTCCTTCTTCGTCTCTTTCATCCCACATTCTTCATGCCGTGACCTGGATATTGATCGAAGACTGCCATCTTTAAGGACGGATAAATTCTTTAAATGCACTCACAGTAATAAAGGAGGTAGGAGGTTTCTAATTTAAGGATACACAGATGTTTTCTACACGAGTATATTTTTTTATTTTCTTAATGGTAGCGAGTGATACATTCATAAATGTTTAACCACACAAGAAATAAATTCCAATAAGTTATAAGATAACAAGAAGATAAAAATACAAACTGAATCATGTTAAGTACAAACAATTGCTATAAAACAAGCAAATAACTAATAAATAAGTACTGGAAGAAGCAACTAAATAAAATATGATTAAATAAACTGGAAACAAGCACGTAAATAAATGAATAAATATATTAATGCTCAATGTATTTGTTTATGGTAAACTTTATTTTCCGACTATCTGGCTCAAGTCTAAAGCGTAAATATATTTTGTGGTGTTTTCTCTTGCTTTTGTACCTCTCACTGTGTCGGTAGTGATGGAATTGAAGGCTGTGGATTGATGTAATTCTTCCAAACTCACGTTTCTATCTCTACAATGCTTTCTGGTTTGTATAGACGAATCACTCGTTTATTCGACTTTCTGAACGCTGAGTGGATGAAATCTCTTGGAAGTTTACTCTCACTTCACTCTGCCTTACTTTCCTCCTGCCCTTGTCTCTTTTTTCTTTTTTCACCTTTGTCTTTCTAGTGTCCACTCTTCCTACACTTTCTCAGTTATGTCATTGTGTCCTTCTCTCTCTTTCTCTCTCTCTCTCTCTCTCTCTGTCTCTCTCTCTCTCTAGCCACCCCATTTTTTAACATTATGCATTTCATAACTTTTAATTCCAAAAACATTCGTCAAGTTTTATATATGTTTATAAATATTCCTCAAAGCAATGTAACAGTACAATACAATAATATTCAATACAAAAATGACAGTACGTACAGTATATTGTATAAGGAATACAATACTTAGCGTCATTCTGTTATAGAAAAATAATCAGTGACTCTTGCAACCCTGAAGTTAATTATTTTCCTATAACACCATGTACTGAAGTACTTTATTCCTCTTATACCAATTCGCCAATGGTATTTTCTTGTTTATTAAAAATACCATGTTTTTATGATATATTATGGAATATGATATATTATATATATTATATATGATATATTTATGATATATTATGGAAAGTTCTCCATCCTGAAGGCTTTACAGTGGCAAAAAACTTGGTTACAGCTTTACCTTCGACTTTGTTACTAAGCACTGACACTGGAGACTCCTTCCATAAAAGCTAACAATTACAAACCTTTTGTAAATCTGTTTGTGTAAAAGTCCCGGTGTAAGTTGTTACTACAGAAATGCTAATTATTAAAACAAGCACATTGATAAAACCTGTGATTTAACTTATAGCTGGAAGTACTATCAGAGCTGCTGTTATAGAAAATTAATTAATAATGTCTGACCAATCAGAATTGAGAATTCAGCAGCACTGTGATATCACTTTTGAGATCATTTCAGAAATTTTATTTCAGAAATGTTAGAGTCTAGTTTTTAGAACCTGTTGCATACTTACTGAGGTGTCAAGCGTTCTCTCTCTTTCTACATTTCACACTCTCCCTCTCTCTCTCTCTTTCTATCTTTCTCTCTCTCTCTCTAAAGAACTCTGTGTTGTGATTTGAGATGATGGCTATAATGTAGTCCAGCGGCAGGCAATGAAAAAAATTGCATCTTGTAAATAATCTGCAGTAACAACACAATGTTGATGCACACTCAGACATGCCGACGTGTACACACACACACACACACACACACACACACACACACACAGATGTTGGTGGAGGCATTTGCCGCTGGTGTCCCATTCCCATCTAGCCTCAGTGTTGGCTTAGTTATCAAGCTCTACATGTTTACGAGCGCACAAGGGCTTTTTAAGCTTTTCACTGCAGCGCAGCTCACAGAATGGAACTGGTTACTCATTGATATATTCCGAAAGTAGATGTTAAGTGTCATTGGAAAGACCTCAAGTACTCAATAAACAGCCAGAGTGTGAAAGTTCATTTTTATCTCCAATGCCACACCAGAGGCGGGTGGCTCACCGGCCTGTCTGTTGCCGCTGTATGATCTTCAAGCTAATCCCTAACTCTTTTGGTGCAAACATTCTTCGGAATTCTACTGAAAACGCAGGCAATTTAGTGGATTTCTTACGAATTAAGATATAGCTATAACCACTAACTCTGCCCCCGTTTCCTACCGTACCGTTTCCTAATTCAGCTAATGTTGTTCACAACATCCGATATCTTTCATACACTTTTCTGGCCACAAGCTTCACAAGGCTGCAATCTGATTGGCTGTTCGTAGTTCCTCGTATACGCCCTTCCATGTGGGTAGACAAACAAGCTACACATTTTGACTGTTTGAAATCTTTATACATGTGCTTTGAATGTGTGTTTATGCACATGGTAAATGTCTGTGTATGTGTACGTAAATGTGCTTATGTATGATTTTGTGCGTATATTTCGTATAAGTGTATATATATTTCTGTGTTTTGAGTAAGTATTTGAGTGTTTTTTGTACATAAACATAATATACTAAGGAATAAAAAACATGCTTCGAGTGTTTGTGTTGGTATTTTGAGTGTGTGGAATGTTTCTATACGTTTTGAATATATGTTTATGTATACGGTATAGTGTTTGTGTTTTGAGTTGAAATTGGTCTTATGCCTCTACAAAATCTAAATTATTTGTGACTTTCCAATGATTGTGTAGGAGTGTTTATATTTATGAACGTTATTGAGTGAATATTTATATTTATGTACATTTTTAATCTATGTTTGTTCTCGTTCGTGGTTTGACTGACTGTGTGTGTTGAGTTGATGTGTGTACAAATTATAAATCATTTCTGATTACAGATATGTATTTGCCAGATTGTTTCCCATTTCAGTAAGCTTCACTGTCACCAATCACAACCGTATGCATCAAGATTTATCATTTTTACCATTTCCTAAATATTTTGCATTAATTTTGTCTCTGTATCGATCATCCACCTCATCGACCCTCCCCTTTGCTCTGGCCCCGCCCCTCGCTCTAATCTTAACCAAAACCAAACTTGCATGAATTTGTGTGAATCTTGAAACCATCCAATTACGCTTGTACACTAGAGGGAGTGAAATTCACATGTGCGGCATGTTTATGAATGTGTTTTGAGTGTTTTGAGTGTCGCACATAAAGCTGTGTTTGTCTTGCCACCACTCGCTTGGCTCTCATCTACACCCGGCTGCATGAGCGAGAGAGATAAATGCACTCTGCATCTGGTCCTCCGAGGCCATTACTCACACAGGGAGCACTGTCAGGCCACCAGGGAGGTTTGATGTGAAGGCTGGAGTGTGCGTGTGCGTGTGTGTGTGTGTGTTGTGCGAATGTGTCTGTATGCTGTTGAGTGACTAAAAACACTCCTGGCACAGCCTCAGGCAGATGAAACACAGCATAGTAATGTAAAGTCTTACATAAAACCATGGTTTACCCTTTTATATAATGTTTCTATTCCAAATATTGCTAAATAATAAAATATTCCTTTATTTTTACTCTTCAGGAATGTCAGGCGTGTCATGTGATGGTGTGGAGGCAGCTTGCTTTAGTGGACAGCAGGAAGCGTAGAGATTATTAAATGATGATATACTGTAGACTTTATATAATTTTTAGGCTAGTGTTCGGGTAAAAGAGTGTTTTAAAGAAATACTCTTATTTAAAGTCTCTTTCTATTTAAAGCCAAACATACAAGCATTGATATGGTGAGGTTTTCTGTGAGCAGATGTTTATTTAACATTTATGGAAGGAGTCTCCAGTGTCAGCACCTTGTTCAACGTTCTTTCATTATTTCATTCGTTCATAATAATTCATTTTCATACAACAGCACTCCGGGAAGTGTTTTAATGACTGTTCCTGGTCAGAGATCGGGGGGTGGTGGTGAAAGATGTACGTGAGAGAACTGCCTTTAGAAAGAAGATAAGTGGAATAAAGCTCTGACTTTGGGCTTCTTAGCTGCGATATTGGATTCAGCTGATTTTAATTACTCCCCTGTCAAACAAAATGCTGATGACTGTGTGGCTTGATGAATATTTCGTGCGTGTGTGCGTGTGTGCGTGTGTGCGTGTGTGCGTGTGTGCGTGTGTGTGTGTGTGTGTGTGTGCTGTTGGTATTGTAGGAATATGGATGCATACGAATCTATTTAGCCCTGAGGAAATGGGGATATGTGAGGCATATCATAAGCTTGGACACAGAATATCTCTCTCTCTCTCTCTCTCTCTCTCTCTCTCTCTCTCTCTTTCTCAGCCTGCAGGGTTTGATGCTCTTTGAATATTGAGGCGTTTTTGCCAGTTAGCACACACACTACACTGATCTGCACCTCCAGGCACTTTGCATTCTCTCAGCACTGCGGTGAAAAGCAAAGCGAATCGTATTTCATCTCCGCCGCCTCGCCCGTGTCTGACAGCGAGACTGTCACTTCTTTCTGTTCCCATGCATCATCTTGAAGTTGGACTCGTTTGTAAGCAACAAGTACAGACCAAAATCTCACACCATGAATCATCTCAGGACTAATGTGTGTGTTATTGCGCTTAGGCTTGGCACAAAGATGCTTGTTCCTGTTTTTTTTTTTCTCTTTCTTCCCCAGTTAATGACTTAGCACCTTCATACTGTACATCTGAACATGCCACTCCAATTCGAGTTACTCAGGATGGGGAAAAAAAAAAAAAAAATTATAATCCATAGATTTGGAACTTGGGGCACCTCAATATATGATGATAATACATTGTTAATTATTATTAAATAAAAAAGACTTTTTTTTTTCTTAAAGCTATTACATTTGATACACAAGTGTATCAAGTTACTTCTTGACGTTAAACAGTTATTCATTAATTTGTTAATTAGGTAATAAATGCATTATATATATTATATGTATAATGCATTTATTACCTAATTAACAAATTCTATATTATATATATATATATATATATATATATATATATATATATATATATATATATATATATATATATATATATATATATATATATATAGTTTATTTATTCATTCATTCTTTTTTGAGACTCATAGTATCATTTGGATTTTATTATTATTATTATTATTATTTATCATCACCAGAAAAAGACGGGAACTATAACCTGAACCGAACCCATTTCAGAAATGCTGTTATGATATTTACGACCACATTTTTTTTCGAACTGTCCTCGGCACAGACAGGGCTTGGCTGATGTTCTCGCCCTTTACTTAACCCCGCCTTTGTGTTTGGAGACAGCGGGATCTCAATTGCTTGGGTTTCAGTGGCCATTGGTCATGTAAACACCATCTCCACTTTAATCTACTCACCACCAAACAGGTGTTAGCACAAAGCCTACACCAATCTGCCTCGCCCAAAGTAGGCCCGGTGTTGCCTTGTTTGAACAGTGTGAGCAGACGACTTCCACACCAGCTGCCATTTCTGTTGAAGATACCTTCCCTTCTTCTGCACACATCTTCTCTTTCCTGGTTTTGTGTATCTACAGAGACATCAAGTGGTCTCATTACCAGAAAGTAAGTCCTAGAACACAAAGTATGAGCAGAACTGAAGGTCCAGGGATTCAAACTTTGTAAAATAGTGATGTACAGGAAACAGAGAGAGGACGTGAGAGAAGAGTCATACTCTTTCTTGGTAAAGTAACTGCTCCCTAGAAGAGCTATGTGTGATTATAGAAAATTACTCCAGAAGCCTGGCCTGCTGCTATTACATTCCTCCCTGCAATAGCACTGAGAATGACTTCTTCACCATCCAGGCAATATTGAGAATATGCTTATATGACCATTTCTGGATGGTTCATTCTCTCACATAAAGAATTTGAGTGGGGTGAAGTAGCCAGTTCTGATGGAAATCAGGATTTGTGAGCTGACAAAACGTATCATTTCACAAGTAGCGCCATGGAGAAAATGAATGTGGCAAACCGGATGCCATTGTTCAGGTTTTTTTATTTTATATATATAAATATATATAAATATATATATATATTTATTTATATATATAAATACGTAGGTCTTTTTTTATACCCTCGCTTCCTAGTTCTTAGTGTTTAGATAGTGTAAGTGTCTCAAAGTGGCAATATCTCTTTTTAGATACATTTACAAAATTAGTAGCTTCTACTAACTAGCTAGCTAAATTTCAGTGAAGAATGTAGTAACAGCTAGCTAACTAAAACTATAAAAACAACAACCAAAAAAAAAAATCCAAAATGAACTCAAATAATCAAATGTAACTTTATATTTGCAATTTATTAAAGATTAAAATAACAAGCTGTATCAGTTGTGTAAATCTGTGTGGTGCTTCCCGGAATGCCAAGCACTCTGCTAGTCTGAGATTTTGAGATGTCAGTCATGGTCATTACCTTTTCAACAGTTAGCTGTTGGTTATGAGGTTCCGCCCCTTCGAGATCATCATATGGAGAAGCCGGCTGTCTGGGTGGGACAAGCGAAGAAAGTACTATTCAATAAACGTCAAGATTTTTTTTTTTCTTTTTCAAAATCCAACTTTGACACACACACTGACTCCCAGTAAAGCCATGTGTCCAGGTGGGGCCCAGAGTGGCAACAAAGCTTGTTGTTCAATGAACATTGTTCTTTCCTCCTGTTAAAACATTTGCTTTAGGATCCCAGCTGTCCATCAACAGCATTCTGTCAGCGGTGCATCTACGGGCTGTGCTGTCCACCGAAAACAGTCTGCATTAGAGGAACAAAGAGTATGACTTGATCATTTGATTTGTTAAAATATTATGTGATGAATAATTTAGACACATTTCTGCATTTGATGCTACATTTTTAGGGAGGCCAGTCTTCCCATGCAGTCTTAAACCAGTCACCTGTGACACATCTGGAAGGCACGAGATTCCAACATGTTTCTTTTTGCAAATGTGGGTGTCAAACTTAGTGATCTGTGATCCCATTATTAAATCATGAATTCATTTCTATACTATGATCATCGAGATATAAACTGAGGCTTTATTTTGTGTCATTATAATAGTCCATTTAATCCTTAATTAATCTGCTTGCAGAATGACCATCTCTTGATTGACTTTTCTTTTCCCTTCAAATGGACCCTAGGAATTATTAAGAAATATTCTGGATATGTGTGCAGAGATGATGCTGTTTGCGATTTCTCTCCAAAAGGGACTATGCTTAGAACAGTGCAGAAAGTTTTCATATAGAAAATCTTCTGTCTTTGTGCAATATGTTCTGATATGCAAATAATCATAATGATTTAATGAATATGCAAAAAAAAAAAAAAAAAAAAAGTCGATGGTGTGTTTGCTACGAGTTGGCAGATGTAATGGGTGAGATGTCTGCATAGGAGTCTTTTTTTTTGGTTTGTTTTGACCTCAAGATGACACTTCATAATCTATATGGATTAACCTGCCATGACCAGCTATACCCATGACCTGCCCCCTGACTGACTGCCTGTTTATCCCAAACTGATTAAAACCTGGCAGAAATGTAATTCATGCCAATGGGATTTGAGCTCTCATGCTGTTGGAGAAGTCCAATTTCCCGACACACTGACATGACTCATGCATATGTGCTTGAATCAGATGACCAGACATGATGAAGGAGGCTCTTCAGTCAGCGGTGTGGACGTGGGAGGTAACAAGCCAGTCCAGTGCTAGCTGTTTAATCGCCTTCGCCGCTGATCTCAGAGACGAGGACGCCTCTGTCCTCCAAGATGGTATCTATGGAAACTGCCAAGTTGTGGGAGTGCAGATATTTTCAGGTTTGTTTCATCAGAGCCAGTATGCTCTGTTAGCGTTCAAAGGAATGCTTTATTTCCAAAACATCTCACTTGGGTTTTAAAAGATACTATGATCAAGTTTAAGGCCTTAGGAATGATGAAAGCATGGGAATGGATTAAATCGGTGACTACAGTACATTATTTGCCTTTTGGAATTCACTGATCTTTGATTTCAAATTTCTCCTTGGTGTTCTAACACAAAGCACTTTACTTACTGCACGTAAACCCACACACATTCGCGGCACCCTTGTGGAATATCAATTTAGAGCATGTTTTCAATCAAGGCTTTGACCTTTTTGTCCCATTTTAACTGAGAAGCACAAGGGTTCATTGACGCTGGCAGCTGCAGCCCGGACTACATTAGCAAGTGAAAAGCGCTGATTTCCGCAACACTCTTAAAAAGAGCCTCTTCTTGGGAATTGGAAGTCATGGCTCGTCATTTCCACCTGGCAAAGCTTGGGCACAGCATGTCTCCTTGTACCAGCGGCTCACTTAAGAATCCGCTCACTGCATTTGATTGGAATTCTTGCTCACATTGCAGGACGACTGAAAAGCTTTGGGATTAGCGATGCCCGATTGTCTTCTGTCTTTCTTTGGGCGGATACAGTATTCCGCTCACGTGCAGGTCGATTCGAAAACAAATAATTACGCCCGGAGTGCAGGAAGTGGCGACGGGCGCTGAAGACTGATTCAAAGTGAATTGCCTTCATTTTAAAGCCGACGCCACACCGCACCTCGGAAAACAAACTTCTCCTGAGAGAGGAAATGAGAAAATCGTAATCAGCGGTGGAGTGCTTACACTAGATGATCGGTGGCTTGGATTAGGGCGGTTAGGAGAAATTAAACCTCAGGGATAACATCAGGAGGAAATATCTGGAAAGGAAATGCTTTAGTGGCCCATGCTAACGTATCGAATACTGCTTTATTGGCTCAGTCTCAGGGTGACTGACTCTCTTCCCGTGGGGTTTTTATGCTCACCAAGGTCCTGTCCACACAAAAAAACAACAAATTGGATCAATGAAAATGAAGTTTTTTGAAACCGCCCTCAAAGATGGATAGGAAAAAATGCATGTTTTGGATGTCACAGCACCAACCTGTGCATGCTCATTGCGTTGTGCAAGTGTGTGCGTTGTGCGTGTGTTATTAATACTAGCACAGCCATGTTTATCACGGCTGCTGACTAGGCTGCTACTTTGTGGTTTGACGACATATTTCTCTAGCTTAATTTTGCTCATTTAGCTGAAGCGCCAGAATATGATACGTGTTCCTGAATCCGCTGTTCTGGCGCTACAAATCTCTGAGAGTGCGAGCTGAGATTTCGGATAAGACTTGAGTCTTACAGTATATTTAAGATCATATTTATTACACACTACACATACTAATACATCTAATTTAATTGTAAATATTGTTACATTTTTAAATGCTACTTTGTACTGCTGCTTCATCTGTTTTTTTTATACTGTCCTGTGTCTATAGAGGACTGCTCAGACACTACAACTGCACACAGATATTGTTTATTTTACTACCTTTTCAATCTGACGTACTGTGACTACAGT